>NW_022884567.1:0-17601 GCF_011952205.1 Bombus bifarius | reverse complement strand
AAACGGTTTAATAGAGCTATTCGAGCTAGTTGTGAATTTACCGGTACGCGGTGCGGTAAAAGACGATATCGTTGACTGTTTAAGTTTGTGTTGTGTGAAAAATGGCCAACGTCGGGGACGAACGATTGTCGGGTGAAGAGGGTTCGACGCTGGAGGAGCTGAGGAATAAGCTCGCGCGAATGAACCTCCCTATATCGGGTGCGAGGTCAGTGCTGATTGCAAGGCTGACTCGGGCGTGTAGGGCTGGACAATCGTATCGTAAGGGATCGACGGGCGGTGAAGAGCTAACCGGTCAACGAGATTTAGAAAATGTACAGAGAGCTGAGCGTGATTGCAACGAAGGTGAGGATGTTGAGAAAATGAATACGAAGGAGTTGAAGGAGCGCCTCGCTAGTTTGGGTTTAAAAACGACGGGAAGAAAAGTAGAGTTACGCGCACGGCTACGAGCGGCCATGGATGGTAACGACATATCGTCGGAAGAAGAAAGCGACGACGAAAGTGAGGATGAAGATGACAAGAAAAACGCAAGAGGATACAAGAGAGATACGCGAAGGGTGCATCAGGACCGTGACGAATGTTGTCGAAGGGCATGTGTTGGTTCGACACTGAGTTTTAGAGACGTCGAAGATGCATTAGAGTCGTTTAGCGGCAACAGAGGTGAAAATGTCGAACGATGGTTCGAGTCGTTCGAGGAAGTCGCTGATACGTGCATGTGGTCGGATGGGCAGAAGGCAGTCTACGCGAGGAAGCTGCTGAAGGGATCAGCGAAAATATTTGCGAGCTTCGAGTGTCACGCCAGGACTTGGCATGAGTTGAAGAGGGGGCTAGTGAAAGAATTTTCGAGGAAAGTCAACAGTAGGCAAGTTCATCAGAAACTTGAAGAAACAAAAAAGGAGAGTGATGAAGCGTGTTTGGCTTACATGTACCGCATGCTCGAGATAGCCAGCCATGTGGACATGGAGGAGGAAGCAAAGGTGGAATACATAGTGGATGGAATAATAGACGACGAGAACAATAAGGCTGTATTGTACGGCGCTACGTCAATCAAAGAGTTGAGGAAGAGGTTAGTAATGTACGAAGAGCAGAAGAGTCGCAGAGCAAAGTCGATTGTGAAGTCGGCTAAAACCCAGAAGAACGGGAAGCCCAGTCAATCTGTAGATGCAATGAAGAAAAGAAGATGCTCCATTTGCGGTAGTGAGGATCATCTAAGTGTTAAGTGTCCGGAGAGGGGAGAAGGTGTTAGGTGTTTCAAGTGCAGCGGATTTGGACATATTGCAGCGAGGTGTACGGCACAACCGAAAGAGACTTGCGTAGTGTCAAGATCCGAAAAGGGGAAGTATGTGAAGGAAGTGGCGATAGATGATTGTAGGTTTGTGGCATTAGTGGATACAGGTAGTAACCTTACGTTCATACGAGCGAATGAGTATGCGAGGTTAGGATCACCACCTCTGGGAAACTGCAAACTTAGGTTCGATGGTTTTGGTTCTGTTGGCAATAGTACCTGGGGCGAGTTCACAAGGGTAATGACGGTCGACGGGTGCGACTTTACTGTCACTCTGCATGTTGTCTCGAATAAGGTAATGACAAGACACAGTCTACTCTTAGGTACCGACTTTTTAGACCAGGTAGAGTTGCGAGTCAAACGGGGCGAGGTGACATTTTTACGACTCGACGATCAGACCGACGATCACGAGGACGCGCCGGATGTACTGAGGGTAAACGCGATAGAACAATCCGACGAGATCGACTTGTCACATGTACGAGAATCTCATTACCGTGAAGCCATTCGGGATATTATTAAAGGGTATAGACCGGAGAAGAAGCGAGACGTCGGAATAACCGCAAAAGTAGTTTTGGAAAGCGACAAGCCGGTAGCGCGAAGACCGCGAAGACTGACGCCGTCGGAAAGAAAGGAAGAAGATGATTTGATGGAAGTGTGGACAAACGAGGGTGTCATCAAATCGTCAGACTCGGAGTATGCGAGTCCGATAGGTGTAGTTAGAAAGAAAGATTTGTGTGTGCGTGTGGCGAGATGGGCCTTGTTACTAGGCGAGATTAAGTATCAGGTGTGTCATCGGCCGGGGAAAAGTATGCAGCATGTAGATGCTCCGAGTAGGAACCCCCTGCCGAGCACTATGTATGTAACTGAGAGTGAAGACGGGCTGATTGCACGGTTGAGAAGGGCACGGAACAAGGACATCGAAGTCCGTAGGATTTTGGACGCCGCAACGTGCAGTCAGGCCGATGGGCAGGTAGTAAGAAACAATATTTTGTATAAGGAGTGTGAGGACGATGTGCTAATAGTAGTATCGAAGGCGATGCGGGCTCAGGTAGTCAGGCAAGCGCACGAGCGTGGGCATTTCGAGGTTACCAAAACAGAAGCTATGGTCAAGAAGGACTTCTGGTTCAAGGGGTTACGCGAAAAGGTCGAACACGTGGTGTCCAACTGCCTTGACTGTAGCCTAACCCAACGAAACATAGGTAAGCTAGAAGGGAACCTGCGAAATTACAAGAAAAGAAGAAAGCGTGTGAAGCAGTACCGAAGGGACCCGCACACACCTCGATTTTATGAAACCTTGGGTCCTAAACGCCGAAAGTGACGCATCTGATGACAGCGAGATAAAAGGCAACATCTGAGGGCAGATGTTATTGCAGGATGGCCGAATGTAGTATCGTGGACGAAAGGCCTGGGAAATATCGGACGAACTATGAACAGTGTCGCGAGAGCCGAGGCGCCGTCGGGCCCATCAATGTGTCATCGGTCTTTTCAAGTGCATAGTTTCGTGGAAAAGACCTACGTGACCCTGGCCACGAGCGTCTGCAGAACACGTGTGCGGTGGGCCTAGGAAAAGGGCAATGGAATGCGACAACGGTCAGTCGAAAAGCAGAGCGCGAGTCGAAAAGCAGAGTGCGAGTCGAGAACGAGAGTGCGAGCGGAGAAGCCGAGTGCGAGTCGAGCGGAGACGGAGGTTGCGAGTGGCGTTGCCGAGAGAGTGTGGATTGCGCTGTGTTCTGTACGTTTGGTATGAATAGTTCAAGTTAAGCCACAATCGTCTTTTCTGTCTGATTAACATCTCTATTGTCCACTCTTTGTGAACATATTACATCACGATATTACAGTTATAACGTCATACCATATAACGTAATACGTTATAACGTTATATCATATAACCTATTACGTTATAACGTCATCCCATATAACGTAATGCGTTATAACGTCATCCCATATAACGTAATACGTTATAACGTCATCCCACATAACGCAATACGTTATAACGTCGTCCCACATAACGTAATACGTTATAACGTCATCCCATATTAGGTAATACGTTTCAACGTAATCCCATATAACGTAATACGTTACAACGTCGTCCATAATTTTAATACGTTATAACACAACTCATTACAACGCGTAATACGTTATGACGTCATCCCATATTACGTAATACGTTATAACGTCATCCCATATAATGAAATACGTTATAACGTCATCCCACATAACGTAATACGTTATAACGTCATCCCATATAACGTAATACGTTATAACGCTCAGTCCCATATAACGTAATACGTTATAACGTTATATCATATAACCTATTACGTTACAACGTCATCCCACATAACGTAATACGTTATAACGTCATCCCATATTACGTAATGCGTTATAACGTCATCCCATATAACCTATTTACGTTATAACGTCATACCATATAACGTATTACGTTATAACTTCATACCATATAACCTATTACGTTATAACGTCATCCCATATAACGTAATACGTTATAACGTAATCCCATATAACGTAATACGTTATAACGTCTTCCCATATAACGTAATAGGTTATAACGTCATCCCATATAACGTAATACGGTATAACGTCATAACTTATAACCTATTTACGTCATAAAGTCATACCATATAACGTCGTACGTTATACCCTCATACCATATAACCTATTACGTTATAACGTCATCCCATATAACGCAATGCGTTATAACGTCGTCCCTCATAACGTAATGCGGTATAACGTCATACCATATAACCTATTTACGTTATAACTTCATACCATATAACCTATTTCGCTATAACGTCATCCCATATAACGTAATACGTCATAACGTCATACCATATAACGCAATACGTTATAAGGTTGTCCCACATAACGTAATACGTTATAACGTCATCCCATATTACGTAATACGTTATAACGTCATCCCATATTACGTAATACGTTATAACGTCATCCCATATAACGTAATACGTTATAACGTCATCCCATATAACGCAATACGTTATAACGTCGTCCCACATAACGTAATACGTTATGACGTCATCCCATATTACGTAATACGTTATAACGGTATTCCATATAACGGAATACGTTATAACGTCATCCCATATAACGTAATGCGTTATAACGTCGTCCCATATTACGTAATACGTTATAACGTCATCCCATATAACGTAATACGGTATAACGTCATACCATATCACCTATTTACGTTATAACGTCATACCATATATCGTAATTCGGTATAACGTCATAACATATAACCTATTTACGTTATAACGTCATGCCATATAACGTCGTACGTTATACCCTCATACCATATAACCTATTACGTTATAACGTCATCCCATATAACGTAATACGTTATAACGTTATCCCATATAACGTAATACGTTATAACGTAATCCCATATAACGTAATACGTTATAACGTCTTCCCATATAACGTAATGCGTTATAACGTCGTCCCATATTACGTAATACGTTATAACGTCATCCCATATAACGTAATACGGTATAACGTCATACCATATCACCTATTTACGTTATAACGTCATACCATATATCGTAATTCGGTATAACGTCATAACATATAACCTATTTACGTTATAACGTCATACCATATAACGTCGTACGTTATACCCTCATACCATATAACCTATTACGTTATAACGTCATACCATATAACGTCGTACGTTATACCCTCATACCATATAACCTATTACGTTATAACGTCATCCCATATAACGTAATACGTTATAACGTAATCCCATATAACGTAATACGTTATAACGTCTTCCCATATAACGTAATAGGTTATAACGTCATCCCATATAACGTAATACGGTATAACGTCATAACTTATAACCTATTTACGTCATAAAGTCATACCATATAACGTCGTACGTTATACCCTCATACCATATAACCTATTACGTTATAACGTCATCCCATATAACGCAATGCGTTATAACGTCGTCCCTCATAACGTAATGCGGTATAACGTCATACCATATAACCTATTTACGTTATAACTTCATACCATATAACCTATTTCGCTATAACGTCATCCCATATAACGTAATACGTCATAACGTCATACCATATAACGCAATACGTTATAAGGTTGTCCCACATAACGTAATACGTTATAACGTCATCCCATATTACGTAATACGTTATAACGTCATCCCATATAACGTAATACGTTATAACGTCATCCCATATAACGCAATACGTTATAACGTCGTCCCACATAACGTAATACGTTATGACGTCATCCCATATTACGTAATACGTTATAACGGTATTCCATATAACGGAATACGTTATAACGTCATCCCATATAACGTAATGCGTTATAACGTCGTCCCATATTACGTAATACGTTATAACGTCATCCCATATAACGTAATACGGTATAACGTCATACCATATCACCTATTTACGTTATAACGTCATACCATATATCGTAATTCGGTATAACGTCATAACATATAACCTATTTACGTTATAACGTCATACCATATAACGTCGTACGTTATACCCTCATACCATATAACCTATTACGTTATAACGTCATCCCATATAACGTAATACGTTATAACGTTATCCCATATATCGTAATACGTTATAACGTAATCCCATATAACGTAATACGTTATAACGTCTTCCCATATAACGTAATACGTTATAACGTCATCCCATATAACGTAATACGGTATAACGTCATAACTTATAACCTATTTCCGTTATAACGTCATACCATATATCGTAATTCGGTATAACGTCATAACATATAACCTATTTACGTTATAACGTCATACCATATAACGTCGTACGTTATACCCTCATACCATATAACCTATTACGTTATAACGTCATCCCATATAACGTAATACGTTATAACGTTATCCCATATAACGTAATACGTTATAACGTAATCCCATATAACGTAATACGTTATAACGTCATCCTATATAACGCAATACGTTATAACGTCGTCCCACATAACGTAATACGTTATAACGTCATCCCATATTACGTAATGCGTTATAACGTCATCCCATATAACGTAATACGGTATAACGTCATACCATATAACCTATTTACGTTATAACGTCATACCATATAACGTAATTCGGTATAACGTCATAACATATAACCTATTTACGTTATAACGTCATACCATATAACCTAATACGTTATAACGGTATTCCATATAACGGAATACGTTATAACGTCATCGCATATAACGTAATGCGTTATAACGTCGTCCCATATTACGTAATACGTTATAACGTCATCCCATATAACGTAATACGGTATAACGTCATACCATATAACCTATTTACGTTATAACGTCATACTATATAACGTATTACCTTATAACGTCATACCATATAACCTATTACGTTATAACGTCATACCATATAACGTAATACGTTATAACGTTATATCATATAACCTATTACGTTATAACGTCATCCCATATAACGTAATGCGTTATAACGTCATCCCATATAACGTAATACGTTATAACGTCATCCCACATAACGCAATACGTTATAACATCGTCCCACATAACGTAATACGTTATAACGTCATCCCATATTAGGTAATACGTTTCAACGTAATCCCATATAACGTAATACGTTACAACGTCATCCCATATAACGCAATACGTTATAACGTCGTCCCACATAACGTAATACGTTATGACGTCATCCCATATTACGTAATACGTTATAACGTCATCCCATATAATGAAATACGTTATAACGTCATCCCACATAACGTAATACGTTATAACGTCATCCCATATAACGTAATACGTTATAACGTCATCCCATATAACGTAATACGTTATAACGTTATATCATATAACCTATTACGTTATAACGTCATCCCATATAACGTAATGCGTTATAACGTCATCCCATATAACGTAATACGTTATAACGTCATCCCACATAACGCAATACGTTATAACGTCGTCCCACATAACGTAATACGTTATAACGTCATCCCATATTAGGTAATACGTTTCAACGTCATCCCATATAACGTAATACGATACAACGTCATCCCATATAACGCAATACGTTATAACGTCGTCCCACATAACGTAATACGTTATGACGTCATCCCATATTACGTAATACGTTATAACGTCATCCCATATAATGAAATACGTTATAACGTCATCCCACATAACGTAATACGTTATAACGTCATACCATATAACGTAATACGTTATAACGTCATCCCATATAACCTATTTACGTTATAACTTCATACCATGTAACCTATTTCGTTATAACGTCATCCCATATAACGTAATACGTTATAACGTCCTACCATATAACGCAATACGTTATAACGTCGTCCCTCATAACGTAATGCGGTATAACGTCATACCATATAACCTATTTACGTAATAACTTCATACCATATAACCTATTTCGCTATAACGTCATCCCATATAACGTCATACGTCATAACGTCGTACCATATAACGCAATACGTTATAAGGTTGTCCCACATAACGTAATACGTTATAACGTAATCCCATATAACGTAATATGTTATAACGTCTTCCCATATAACGTAATACGTTATAACGTCATCCCATATAACGTAATACGGTATAACGTCATAACTTATAACCTATTTACGTTATAACGTCATACCATATAACGTCGTACGTTATACCCTCATACCATATATCCTATTACGTTATAACGTCATCCCATATAACGTAATACGTTATAACGTTATCCCATATAACGTAATACGTTATAACGTAATCCCATATAACGTAATACGTTATAACGTCATCCTGTATAACGCAATACGTTATAACGTCGTCCCATATAACGTAATACGTTATAACGTCATACCATATTACGTAGTGCGTTATAACGTCATCCCATATAACGTAATACGGTATAACGTCATACCATATAACCTATTTACGTTATAACGTCATACCATATAACGTAATTCGGTATAACGTCATAACATATAACCTATTTACGTTATAACGTCATACCATATAACCTAATACGTTATAACGGTATTCCATATAACGGAATACGTTATAACGTCATCCCATATAACGTAATGCGTTATAACGTCGTCCCATATTACGTAATACGTTATAACGTCATCCCATATAACGTAATACGGCATAACGTCATACCATATAACCTATTTACGTTATAACGTCATACTATATAACGTATTACCTTATAACGTCATACCATATAACCTGTTACGTTATAACGTCATACCATATAACGTAATACGTTATAACGTTATATCATATAACCTATTACGTTATAACGTCATCCCATATAACGTAATGCGTTATAACGTCATCCCATATAACGTAATACGTTATAACGTCATCCCACATAACGCAATACGTTATAACGTCGTCCCACATAACGTAATACGTTATAACGTCATCCCATATTAGGTAATACGTTTCAACGTCATCCCATATAACGTAATACGTTACAACGTCATCCCATATAACGCAATACGTTATAACGTCGTCCCACATAACGCAATACGTTATGACGTCATCCCATACTACGTAATACGTTATAACGTCATCCCATATAATGAAATACGTTATAACGTCATCCCACATAACGTAATACGTTATAACGTCATACCATATGACGTAATACGTTATAACGTCATCCCATATAACCTATTTACGTTATAACTTCATACCATATAACCTATTTCGTTATAACGTCATCCCATATAACGTAATACGTTATAACGTCCTACCATATAACGCAATACGTTATAACGTCGTCCCTCATAACGTAATGCGGTATAACGTCATACCATATAACCTATTTACGTTATAACTTCATACCATATAACCTATTTCGCTATAACGTCATCCCATATAACGTAATACGTCATAACGTCATACCATATAACGCAATACGTTATAAGGTTGTCCCACATAACGTAATACGTTATAACGTCATCCCATATTACGTAATACGTTATAACGTCATCCCATATTACGTAATACGTTATAACGTCATCCCATATAACGTAATACGTTATAACGTCATCCCATATAACGCAATACGTTATAACGTCGTCCCACATAACGTAATACGTTATGACGTCATCCCATATTACGTAATACGTTATAACGTCATCCCATATAATGAAATACGTTATAACGTCATCCCATATAACGTAATGCGTTATAACGTCGTCCCATATTACGTAATACGTTATAACGTCATCCCATATAACGTAATACGGTATAACGTCATACCATATAACCTATTTACGTTATAACGTCATACCATATAACGTATTACGTTATAACGTCATGCCATATAACGTAATACGTTATAGCGTCATACCATATAACCTAATACGTTATAACGGTATTCCATATAACCCATTACGTTATTACGTCATCCCATATAACGTAATACGTTATAACGTCATCCCATATAACGTAATACGTTATAACGTTATCCCATATCACGTAATACGTTATAACGTCATCCCATATAACGCAATACGTTATAACGTCATACCATATAACGTAATACGTTATAACATTATACCATATAACCCATTACGATATAACGTCAGCCCATATAACGTAATATGTTATAACGTCACACCATATAGCGTAATACGTTATAATGTTATACCATATAACCTATTACGTTATAACGTCATCCCATATTACGTAATGCGTTATAACGTCATCCCATATAAAGTAATACGGTATAACGTCATACCATATAACCTATTTACGTTATAACGTCATACCATATAACTTATTACGTTATAACGTCATGCCATATAACGTAATACGTTATAGCGTCATACCATATAACCTATTACGTTATAACGTCATCCCATATAACGTAATACGTTATAACGTCATCCCATATAACGTAATACGTTATAACGTCATCCCATATAACGTAATACGTTATAACGTCATCCCATATAACGTAATTCGGTATAACTTCATACCATATAACCTATTAAGTTATAACATCATACCATATAACGAAATACGTTATAACGTCATCCCATATAACGTAATACGTTATAACGTCATACCATATAACGTAATTCGGTATAACGTCATAACATATAACCTATTTACGTTATAACGTCATACCATATAACCTAATACGTTATAACGGTATTCCATATAACGGAATACGTTATAACGTCATCCCATATAACGTAATGCGTTATAACGTCGTCCCATATTACGTAATACGTTATAACGTCATCCCATATAACGTAATACGGTATAACGTCATACCATATAACCTATTTACGTTATAACGTCATACTATATAACGTATTACCTTATAACGTCATACCATATAACCTATTACGTTATAACGTCATACCATATAACGTAATACGTTATAACGTTATATCATATAACCTATTACGTTATAACGTCATCCCATATAACGTAATGCGTTATAACGTCATCCCATATAACGTAATACGTTATAACGTTATCCCATATAACGCAATACGTTATAACGTCGTCCCACATAACGTAATACGTTATAACGTCGTCCCACATAACGTAATACGTTATAACATCATCCCATATTACGTAATGCGTTATAACGTCATCCCATATAACGTAATACGGTATAACGTCATACCATATAACCTATTTACGTTATAACGTCATACCAAATAACGTATTACGTTATAACGTCATACCATATAACCTATTACGTTATAACGTCATCCCATATAACGTAATACGTTATAACGTCATATCATATAACGTATTACGTTATACCGTCATACCATATAAAATATTATGTTATAACGTCACACCATATAACGTAATACGTTATAACGTCATCCCATATAACGTAATGCGTTATAACGTCATCCCATATAAGGTAATACGGTATAACGTCATACCATATCACCTATTTACGTTATAACGTCATACCATATATCGTAATTCGGTATAACGTCATAACATATAACCTATTTACGTTATAACGTCATACCATATAACGTCGTACGTTATACCCTCATACCATATAACCTGTTACGTTATAACGTCATCCCATATAACGTAATACGTTATAACGTTATCCCATATAACGTAATACGTTATAACGTAATCCCATATAACGTAATACGTTATAACGTCTTCCCATATAACGTAATACGTTATAACGTCATCCCATATAACGTAATACGGTATAACGTCATAACTTATAACCTATTTACGTTATAACGTCATACCATATAACGTATTACGTTATACCGTCATACTATATAAAATATTATGTTATAACTTCACACCATATAACGTAATACGTTATAACGACATCCCATATAACGCAATACGTTATAACGTCGTCCCACATACCATAATACGTTATAACGTCATACCATATAACGTATTACGATATACCGTCATACCATATAAAATATTATGTTATAACGTCACACCATATAACGTAATACGTTATAATGTTATACCATATAACCTATTACGTTATAACATCATCCCATATAACGTAATACGTTATAACGTCATCCCATATAACGTAATGCGTTATAACGTCGTCCCCTATTACGTAATACGTTATAACGTCATACCATATAACGTATTACGGTATAACTTCATACCATATAACGTATTACGATATACCGTCATACCATATAAAATATTATGTTATAACGTCACACCATATAACGAAATACGTTATAATGTTATACCATATAACCTATTACGTTATAACATCGTCCCATATAACGTAATACGTTATAACGTCATCCCATATAACGTAATACGTTATAACGTCATCCCATATAACGCAATACGTTATAACGTCGTCCCACATAACGTAATACGTTATAACGTCATCCCATATTACGTAATACGTTATAACGTCATCCCATATAACGTAATACGTTATAACGTCATCCCATATAACGTAATTCGGTATAACTTCATACCATATAACCTATTAAGTTATAACATCATACCATATAACGAAATACGTTATAACGTCATCCCATATAACGTAATACGTTATAACGTCATACCATATAACGTAATTCGGTATAACGTCATACCATATAACCTATTTACGTTATAACGTCATACCATATAACCTAATACGTTATAACGGTATTCCATATAACGGAATACGTTATAACGTCATCCCATATAACGTAATGCGTTATAACGTCGTCCCATATTACGTAATACGTTATAACGTCATCCCATATAACGTAATACGGTATAACGTCATACCATATAACCTATTTACGTTATAACGTCATACCATATAACGTATTCCGTTATAACGTCATACCATATAACCTATTACGTTATAACGTCATACCATATAACGTAATACGTTATAACGTTATATCATATAAATACGTTATAACGTCATTCCATATAACGTAATACGTTATAACGTCATCCCATATAACGTAATACGTTATAACGTCATCCCATATAACGTAATACGTTATAACGTCATCCCATATAACGCAATACGTTATAACGTCGTCCCACATAACGTAATACGTTATAACGTCATCCCATATTACGTAATGCGTTATAACGTCATCCCATATAACGTAATACGGTATAACGTCATACCATATAACCTATTTACGTTATAACGTCATACCATATAACGTATTACGTTATAACGTCATACCATATAACCTATTACGTTATAACGTCATCCCATATAACGTAATACGTTATAACGTCATATCATATAACGTATTACGTTATACCGTCATACCATATAAAATATTATGATATAACGTCACACCATATAACGTAATACGTTATAACGTCATCCCATATAACGTAATGCGTTATAACGTCATCCCATATAAGGTAATACGGTATAACGTCATACCATATCACCTATTTACGTTATAACGTCATACCATATATCGTAATTCGGTATAACGTCATAACATATAACCTATTTACGTTATAACGTCATACCATATAACGTCGTACGTTATACCCTCATACCATATAACCTATTACGTTATAACGTCATCCCATATAACGTAATACGTTATAACGTTATCCCATATAACGTAATACGTTATAACGTAATCCCATATAACGTAATACGTTATAACGTCTTCCCATATAACGTAATACGTTATAACGTCATCCCATATAACGTAATACGGTATAACGTCATAACTTATAACCTATTTACGTTATAACGTCATACCATATAACGTATTACGTTATACCGTCATACTATATAAAATATTATGTTATAACGTCACACCATATAACGTAATACGTTATAACGACATCCCATATAACGCAATACGTTATAACGTCGTCCCACATACCATAATACGTTATAACGTCATACCATGTAACGCATTACGATATACCGTCATACCATATAAAATATTATGTTATAACGTCACACCATATAACGTAATACGTTATAATGTTATACCATATAACCTATTACGTTATAACATCATCCCATATAACGTAATACGTTATAACGTCATCCCATATAACGTAATGCGTTATAACGTCGTCCCCTATTACGTAATACGTTATAACGTCATACCATATAACGTATTACGGTATAACTTCATACCATATAACGTATTACGATATACCGTCATACCATATAAAATATTATGTTATAACGTCACACCATATACCGTAATACGTTATAATGTTATACCATATAACCTATTACGTTATAACATCGTCCCATATAACGTAATACGTTATAACGTCATCCCATATAACGTAATACGTTATAACGTCATCCCATATAACGCAATACGTTATAACGTCGTCCCACATAACGTAATACGTTATAACGTCATCCCATATTACGTAATGCGTTATAACGTCATCCCATATAACGTAATACGGTATAACGTCATACCATATAACGTAATACGTTATAACGTCATACCATATAACGTAATACGTTATAACGTCATCCCATATAACCTATTTACGTTATAACTTCATACCATATAACCTATTTCGTTATAACGTCATCCCATATAACGTAATACGTTATAACGTCCTACCATATAACGCAATACGTTATAACGTCGTCCCTCATAACGTAATGCGGTATAACGTCATACCATATAACCTATTTACGTTATAACTTCATACCATATAACCTATTTCGCTATAACGTCATCCCATATAACGTAATACGTCATAACGTCATACCATATAACGCAATACGTTATAAGGTTGTCCCACATAACGTAATACGTTATAACGTCATCCCATATTACGTAATACGTTATAACGTCATCCCATATAACGTAATACGTTATAACGTCATCCCATATAACGCAATACGTTATAACGTCGTCCCACATAACGTAATACGTTATGACGTCATCCCATATTACGTAATACGTTATAACGTCATCCCATATAATGAAATACGTTATAACGTCATCCCATATAACGTAATGCGTTATAACGTCGTCCCATATTACGTAATACGTTATAACGTCATCCCACATAACGTAATACGGTATAACGTCATACCATATAACCTATTTACGTTATAACGTCATACCATATAACGTATTACGTTATAACGTCATGCCATATAACGTAATACGTTATAGCGTCATACCATATAACCTAATACGTTATAACGGTATTCCATATAACCCATTACGTTATAACGTCATCCCATATAACGTAATACGTTATAACGTCATCCCATATAACGTAATACGTTATAACGTCATCCCATATCACGTAATACGTTATAACGTCATCCCATATAACGCAATACGTTATAACGTCATACCATATAACGTAATACGTTATAACATTATACCATATAACCCATTACGATATAACGTCAGCCCATATAACGTAATACGTTATAACGTCATCCCACATAACGTAATTCGGTATAACTTCATACCATATAACCTATTAAGTTATAACGTCATACCATATAACGAAATACGTTATAACGTCATCCCATACAACGTAATACGTTATAACGTCATCCCATATAACGTAATGCGTTATAACGTCATCCCATATAAGGTAATACGGTACAACGTCATACCATATCACCTATTTACGTTATAACGTCATACCATATATCGTAATTCGGTATAACGTCATAACATATAACCTATTTACGTTATAACGTCATACCATATAACGTCGTACGTTATACCCTCATACCATATAACCTATTACGTTATAACGTCATCCCATATAACGTAATACGTTATAACGTTATCCCATATAACGTAATACGTTATAACGTAATCCCATATAACGTAATACGTTATAACGTCTTCCCATATAACGTAATAGGTCATAACGTCATCCCATATAACGTAATACGGTATAACGTCATAACTTATAACCTATTTACGTTATAACGTCATACCATATAACGTATTACGTTATACCGTCATACCATATAAAATATTATGTTATAACGTCACACCATATAACGTAATACGTTATAACGACATCCCATATAACGCAATACGTTATAACGTCGTCCCACATAACATAATACGTTATAACGTCATACCATATAACGTATTACGATATAAAGTCATACCATATAAAATATTATGTTATAACGTCACACCATATAACGTAATACGTTATAATGTTATGCCATATAACCTATTACGTTATAACATCATCCCATATAACGTAATACGTTATAACGTCATCCCATATAACGTAATGCGTTATAACGTCGTCCCCTATTACGTAATACGTTATAACGTCATACCATATAACGTATTACGGTATAACTTCATACCATATAACGTATTACGATATACCGTCATACCATATAAAATATTATGTTATAACATCACACCATATAACGTAATACGTTATAATGTTATACCATATAACCTATTACGTTATAACATCGTCCCATATAACGTAATACGTTATAACGTCATCCCATATAACGTAATACGTTATAACGTCATCCTATATAACGCAATACGTTATAACGTCGTCCCACATAACGTAATACGTTATAACGTCATCCCATATTACGTAATGCGTTATAACGTCATCCCATATAACGTAATACGGTATAACGTCCTACCATATAACGCAATGCGTTATAACGTCGTCCCTCATAACGTAATGCGGTATAACGTCATACCATATAACCTATTTACGTTATAACTTCATACCATATAACCTATTTCGCTATAACGTCATCCCATATAACGTAATACGTCATAACGTCATACCATATAACGCAATACGTTATAAGGTTGTCCCACATAACGTAATACGTTATAACGTCATCCCATATTACGTAATACGTTATAACGTCATCCCATATAACGTAATACGTTATAACGTCATCCCATATAACGCAATACGTTATAACGTCGTCCCACATAACGTAATACGTTATGACGTCATCCCATATTACGTAATACGTTATAACGGTATTCCATATAACGGAATACGTTATAACGTCATCCCATATAACGTAATGCGTTATAACGTCGTCCCATATTACGTAATACGTTATAACGTCATCCCATATAACGTAATACGGTATAACGTCATACCATATCACCTATTTACGTTATAACGTCATACCATATATCGTAATTCGGTATAACGTCATAACATATAACCTATTTACGTTATAACGTCATACCATATAACGTCGTACGTTATACCCTCATACCATATAACCTATTACGTTATAACGTCATCCCATATAACGTAATACGTTATAACGTTATTTCCATATATCGTAATACGTTATAACGTAATCCCATATAACGTAATACGTTATAACGTCTTCCCATATAACGTAATACGTTATAACGTCATCCCATATAACGTAATACGGTATAACGTCATAACTTATAACCTATTTACGTTATAACGTCATACCATATAACGTCGTACGTTATACCCTCATACCATATAACCTATTACGTTATAACGTCATCCCATATAACGTAATACGTTATAACGTTATCCCATATAACGTAATACGTTATAACGTAATCCCATATAACGTAATACGTTATAACGTCATCCCATATAACGTAATGCGTTATAACGTCGTCCCATATTACGTAATACGTTATAACGTCATCCCATATAACGTAATACGGTATAACGTCATACCATATCACCTATTTACGTTATAACGTCATACCATATATCGTAATTCGGTATAACGTCATAACATATAACCTATTTACGTT
>NW_022884566.1:0-27046 GCF_011952205.1 Bombus bifarius | reverse complement strand
AAAATAAAGTTGACCTTCATATATCGCCAATAATATCGCGTGCGTAAAAAGAAACTAATTACATTTAATTCTTTTTTTACATTTATTTATTTTTTATTATTATTTTTTTCACAACTAATTACATTTAATTATTACATTTACATACATTTAACTATTATTACATACATTTAATTATTCTTTTTTTCATAATTATATCTCGTTTGAAATATTTTTCGACATAATTAATTGTTTCAAAAACACATATTCCAGCCTTCTAAATGATTTATTTTGCGTATTATACGAATTATTCCATCTATAAATAAATTGTTCTCTCTACACACAAACACGCACACAGTCTGTTAATTACACGAGTTAATTGTAACATTTTTCTCGATAAGTTGACAGAGCAAGGAAAATGAGCGACGAACCCACCTACAAACTAATCTACTTCAATGCCCGTGGTAGTGCCGAACATATACGGTACATATTTGCATATATTGGCATCGAGTATATCGACGAGAGGATCCCCCTACAACTCTGGCCTGAATACAAGGATTGTAAGCGTGAAGAATCGATTTTTACTTTCATCGTTCAACTCTCAGATATCTACCATTTACTCAAACTTTTCTGTATATAAAACTTTCGTTTCACGTGCAGGCTAAACTTACTTAAAGTAAAATTTCATACGGAATAAAGTCGAACTTTTCATTAAGTTTTGCTTCCGTAATATCGTGTTTATCGAATACCAACTTAATTCACTTACGATTCTCGAATTTTTGTGTTGCAATCTTTATTGTTTTCAATGAATCGAAGCATTTCGAATATTTTGAGAAAACCGTAAATAGGTGACTTAAAATAGGAATACAAAAATACTTCTACGTTTCTCGTTAATTTAAAAACTTTTTAGGACTTGTCGGAAAAAAAGGATAAAAAATTGAAATGAGTTCGGAAATGAACAAGAACATAGCTAAAAAGTCGAAAGAACAAAGCAGACATAAAATTCGATCTTCCGTTGCGACATTTCTATCGTAAATAGTATAATAAAAGTTTTACGCAGCATAGTCTTCGATATAATCTTATATGTCGCTTGCAGATAGAGAAACAAAAGATCAACGTAAGTCTGTAAATCAATCCTGTCGGTGTAAAACACAAAATTACGTTCGCAAGAGACATTCGATTTATATTCCTTGCATTTCAATTTTCATTACAAGAACCGTGTACATTTTCTAATATTTTTTCCGTGTCTGGTATTATCTTTTATCCTTGATTTTAAAAACTTCTGTTCTTCCCAACAGTCAAAAATACGCGATACCCTGTCCATCGTAATCGTAAGAAAAGAAAAAAAGGAGAAAGAAGACATTTCTGTATTTCTTTACTAGGCCATGTTGATTAAAACCGAAATGATTTCGATTCATCTATTCACAAGAACGCAACGGCCTCTGAAGCTGTGTTGTGATTTCCTATCGATCGTTTCCCTCTACACAGTGTTCATATGAGCCATGTTTGTTCTTAGCAATGCCTTATAAAAAGCTGCCTGTGCTGGAGGTAGACGGGAAACCGGTAGCGCAGGCTGACGCTGTGGCGCGATACTTGGCGAGGAAGTACGATCTAATGGGAAGGAACGAAAGGGATGCGTTGATATGCGACGTGCTCGTCGATACTCTTGAAGATTTGGAGCAAGGTGAGTAACTGATGAGATGACTTTGCATTTGTCTCACCACAGAGACAGACGTTCAAGAATTCATTGTGAAAAGACGAGTACAAACAAGATACGTATGTCTTTCCGTTAAGCGAATGTTACAGTTTGTTTGCAAAAGTCAGTTTTTAGATTATAGAATCGTAGATAGAATTTAGAGGATAGAAACTTTTAGTAGTCACTTTTAGTTTAGTAAAGTCTTATCGACAATAAGCAGACTACGTTATGATACAACGATTCCAACTGAAGATTTCTATCGACATCACGAATTCGATGGCTTCCAAATTTTCTTCTCTGCAATCTCAGACGCTCAACTCGAAAGAATCTTTTAGATCCCCCGACAAACACTCGACTCAGGTTATCTATTATCGTAATCTTCCTACGGGATTTTTTTTAACTGCGTTGCGTTAACGAATAACGGGATAACATCACGTTTCTCTCAACGCCTTTCAACGTTCTACAACTTTTATTCTTTGCAAATCCCTGTCTCTATATGATAAACGCTGGTTATCCGCGGAAGGAGCGAGGGCAACGAAGTGTTACTCAATGATCAAAGACAGGAAGATCCTGGTACGCGATAACGTTACTAATTTCCAATTACGATATGTGTGATTACGTAACATCTGCTGTCTGCATAATGCGTTAACGATCCGCGCGTTGATCGCATAAATATAAATCGAAGGGAATGGAATCGCTCGAAACTCATGCAACTATCCGCAGGTGTTTAAAATCGTGTTTTTACACCGCCAACGTAACGTCACGCCAGTCGAATCGAAAAATTATTACTAGACAGAGAAGGTGAACAAAAAACGAGGTAAATAGGCTACCGATTGAATAATATCATAACGATCGTATCTCTGGTTTTTGCTCGTCTTTTATATTTGTTTCAAATGTATAAAATATAATCGTATCGATATCGTCCACGATTAAAGCCATCCATCCGCCATCGACGAGGAACGAACGATTATATTTTATCATTTATGCGAATCCTTCTCTTCTCTTCTTTCTCTATTTACGCCCCTCGCCTTGCTTCGTACCGCCGATGATTCACAATTCGATGCACCTGAACAGCTGGAACGTCGCAGATTTTTCCGTACGATAACAAACGTGTTTTTGATGGCCTGCTTTAAACCGTGACGATCGCCATGACGTGCATCAATTGTCGAATGATGTAGTGCGACGATACTCCTACGCAACTTTTTTTTACGCTGTTTTTTCCTCTATTTTTTCTTCCTGTGTGTTATCACATGATCATGAGATACCTGTATAGAAGATGCAAAGAGTCTGTGAAGAATTTACAGATATTTAAGATTATCATAATGATTAAGCAAAAGCTAAGACGCAAAATATTGCTCAAGATGTAATTATGTAATATTTACTCAATTTCTAGAAGACTGTTTATATCTTGTTGTTATTCTTGATATGGAGATAAATATAGTATACTTTATTAAGACCTAGATAAAAGACTTTTTTCTCGTTTCTCTTCTCTTACTTAATCACTAAGAGTTATATAACGTTTATTCGATAATTCTGCTTCTCCTGACCTTTCCACAAATGGTTGTTTATATCTCGACATTCTTGGTACTTTTAATCAAATTTTAATAACAGTACTTTACTCGTCAGAAGTAAATAAAAAAGCTCTAAGTAGAAGCAAGGATTTACTTACCTTTCCTTTCTCGAATCTCAGTTAGCAATGTTGTTCCTCTTGAAAGATTTTCCAAGTTTTCAAGACAATTTCCACGCTGGTAACATTGTATATATTTCAAGTATCGTGAACCACAGGAACTTGTTGAGGCAATATTGAAGAAAGCAAAGAGAATGAAGAAATTGTAGGAACTATGAGAGGCTACTCCTTCTTTCACAACTTATTTTCTCTTCGTTTGGGGGGAAAAACACAAATGAACGTAACGGTTGGTTTCATATACGTTTCAGCTATCTGCTACTGTCGCATGGAGGAGGATCCTGAAAGGAAGGAAGCGAGGATGAATCAACTTTTGAACGAAACAATACCATTGTACCTGACTAAATTCGACCAGATTATTGGCGAATATGAAGGATATATCATTCCTTCTACCGTAAGATTTTTTATCCAAATTTAATGTTAAAATTTTTAGTCTTTGTGCAAACTGGGCCATGTTGTCCATAAAAAATTATTGAAACTTTGTTGCGACAAGACAGCTTTAATTGTTGAGAGCAGAGTGTATCTTTAAAATTCACTTCTGTTAGTTTATGTACAAATGAATTTGCCAAGATTTTCAGCTTTTAGATAATTATTCATGTATCTTCCTCATCAAGTTTGATAGAAATTATTACTATCGTAATCAAAGCAAAGATTAAGATATGTAAAATCATTTCTCTGTATATGACACTCTTGTTTAATGATTGATAAATGATACCATTCGAAATATCATATTTATATAATATATAATGATACTTATAAGTGTAATCACTTAAGTACAGATATCTGAATTTTTCTCACTGTCACTGACATAGATACGTATTATGGTTCCTTAGATTACTTGACCAGTTTATTTCTTTCATCACTGTGTTATTATATAATAATAATAAATAGTCACATTAAATTAATTTAGTATGATTATGTTGTTTAATAATACGTGTTTCATTGCAAAATATTTAGCGATTGAAGGGCTCATAGGAAACATGAAAGTGAAAGAATACTAGAATCTACAGTTTACGATTTCAATTTCTTTAACGAGATATTTATCATATTACACAATTCCTGTAAATGTATTTGTAATTATATCGCCGAAGAATTGTATTTAATTAAGCTATGAAGTTGTGGAATCGTGAGAAGGCTTATTTTTATAGAACTGTCTAATTTCCATTCGACATTGATTCAGGATACACATTACTCTTTTTTACATAATACCAGTTTTGTCATTTTTAATTAACAAATACCTCCAAAGGTTGAAGTTTCCAAAATTATCCATTAAATTCTGACAATAAAATAAAAATCCAAATTCTTCCTAAAAAGCTAGTCATCTTTAGTTAAGAGTTCGATTTTTCACATTTTTCAAGGTAAATTAAAAAAATTGTTTAATAGAGGAGGTACAAAATAAATGTATACAAACCTTTTTTCAGACGACATGGGCGGACTTAGTATTTGCGGAGACTCTGGAAAATTTCGAGTATATGTTTGGGCCACCAGTTTTGGATAAATATCCAGCTCTTCAGGCATTGAAGAAAAGGATTCATGCAATACCGGCTATTTCTGATTGGCTGATTAGGCGCCCATTCACAATCAGCTAAAAAGCTAAAAACGTGTGGAAAAAAGATGACCAGTACACCAGTATATATATATGTACGCTGGCATCGCTATGTTGGTAAATGTTCGATGTTATACGTGTCGTAAAATGTAACAGTTCTATTTAAAAAAAAAATTTCGTGTCTATGAGTACGTTAAAAGTTTAACTATAAAAAGTCTCATCTGAGCTGTGTTCCTTTATGTGAAGGTATTATTGTGTGTAATATTGTGAATTACGACTTTTCCTCTCCGATATTCGTGAATTGAATCACGGTCAACTCAGCTTGAACTAAAATCCTAACTAAAATCGTCACCAACAAATCCGATGGTCCCGTGCGCTAGACACACCCATCCTTAGCTTTCCTCCGAGACAGCATCGTCTCCCAAGACAGTTCTGATTTTACATCCTTCGAACGGTCAATATCCTTCCACCGGGTAGGACACACCCACAGATCAGTCACTTATTCATCTCGTACATACGCACCAGCGTAACTGCCTTCGTTATAAGTTGTTGGAATAAACGGTGAAATATAACTTACTATACTGTGTCATATTCATTTAACCACCTCTTATCTTAACCGAAACAGGGGAACGACTACTTCGCGGCGCCGATTCACCGAATCGTAGCGAGAATTTACGCCTCTCGCTACTGCGACTGCGTCTCTCCGCGAACGGTCGTAACACATTGATCGACAGAAGTACTAAACTCTAATAACATAAATTTATATATTTTCTATTTCCCAGCCACCAGTTTTATAGATTTTTCTATCTTCTGTACTACTTTTATCCCTTTTATTTTTTCTTACATGAGATTATTGTAAATTTAATATCATTTGTTCGCAATATTTGTTATTTATCTTTCCTTGAATTTGAATTTTCGCGCTTCAATGTTGTGTGTTGTTCGACGTTTTATCGAACGATGTTTATCGAACTAGTTTATGAATACATACATAATCATTAAAGAATCTATAAACCTTACTAGTTTGTTTTTACTAAGTTTTGTTACAGAAAACATGTTCTCATAAGTTTTCAACTTTAATTTATGGAAATTTATTAACCTTAAACTATAAAATCATTCAATGAGTCTTTCCGGATGTTTTTATGTAGTCATAATTTCACATATCAGCACAGCTCCACCAATAGGATAAGAGTTACATGGAAGCAACAGAGGGGAAGAAGAACATATAGAGATCTAAAGGTTATTTTTGTCTCATTCAAGTTTCTGTTAACCGGCTTGGAAATTTCCTGTGCTTGTTTCGACTTTGAAGTCTTAAAAAAAAAATTGTAAGTAAATAGTATATATATAGTATATATATCCCGAGTCAAAGTTTCTCTTTATAAATAATAAACCGTTTAAAAACTATATTTTGTATGTTTTTTCCTTATTCATAATTAAATAATAAATATGAAATACTTCTACAGAAAGCCGACATCCTTCAATTAACCGAACAGCAGATGATTTAAAAATTAGTAGTTGAAAGAAATAAATGTTATTACATGTTCATAATTGATCGATAAATTTAAGTATGCAATTAGAAAATGTTTCTTATGTTTGGAAGAATATATAATCACTGCTGAATGTTTTGTAGTTACGAAAGTTGTATACAAACATACATTGTACATACGACTAGTAATGGTACTAAATTACTGTTAGAGGGTCTTGGGTGTATAGAACCATATGGTTAAATTAATACTAGAGATAACGAATCGCGCGAATGTAATTAATATTTTGAAATGCGTTGTTTGCATTAATTGATAGTTTTCTTATAAACTTTTTTATAAACAATTTCATTGCTATAGAAAAAAGATAAATGCCGGTAATATGTCTATCCTACTTAAATAGAAAGTGCAATATTTTGTTATAATATTTGGCGCAAGTTTATACATTATTACATCCAAAAATAATATTCTTTTTATATCTAAGCTATATTAAAATATAAAGATACAAATAGCTATGCGAGTAGTTAGTAGTTGATGCTTTTTACTTAAATTGTCTTATACTTCATAATTTGTAATAATATAATTCTTGTCATCAATGATTCTTTGTTTTTACTTTGTATATATTATAATTCCAGGAAGATGCCGCTCTATAAATTGACTTACTTCCCAGTTACGGCATTGGCAGAACCAATCCGTTCTTCTTCAGCTATGCTAGTATTCCATTTGAAGATGAACGTATCAAAAAGGACGTCTGGCCAGAAATAAAGCCCTGTAAGCTTAAAATTTAAAGAAGTTCTGTTTCTTAAATCTCATCTTTCCTAATTTAACTAAAGTAGCTAAATAAAGTAGAACACAATTATGCAGAGTATAACAGAGATTATTGTTTACTCTCCATTGCTCTATAAGATATGTGGGAGAACAATAGGTATTGTTAAGGAGACAATGCCCTTTGTTTGCTGATAAATTATCAATAAATTAAATTATATCTTTCCAAAACAGATAACAGGAAGCTAGATATTTAAGAAGCATCATAATCTGTTTGTTCGATAGAATCTTTGATTCTATTAGTTGTATGTTTTTAGTGACTCCTTATGGCCTGCTTCTTATGCTCGTAGCTGATAGAAGGAAGGTTGCTCAGTCTACAGCTATTTGCCGTTACTTAGCCAAACAATATGACTTAGCTGGAAAGATTGACTGGGCAAATCTTCATATTGATGCCACTGTTGATACTATTCATGATATTCGTCATAGTGAGTATCCAGTGCTGTTTTGCATAAATCTTATGAGAATCTTGATAACAGATAGTACATATCTGTTCAGGTATTTATTAGTTGAAATCCGATTTAATATTTGATTTAATCGAACGATACACGTATGTCAACAATACGAGACAAAGGATTAAAATGGATTGTAATTCTATCTTCAGTATCATTTAAATTTCGCACAACACTGTATTCAAATTAGTATAACATTAGCGAATAGTATTTAATTGAAAACAAATTTTCAGAAATTGCCGCCTTCCACTATGAGGAGGACGAGAAGGTCAAAGCTGCAAAACGCAAGGCTGCTGAAGAGACGCTGCCGTTCATTTTAGAACGTTTGGACCAGCAAGTGAAGGAAAATGACGGCTACTTCTACGATGGTACTCTCTCTTGGGCTGATTTAACATTCGTTGCTCTGCTCGATTATTTGAACTTTATGTACAAGTCTGATCTGATCGAGAATTACGAGAATCTGAAGCTGCTGGAGAAAAAGGTCCTCCTCCTTCCCAAGATCAAAAACTGGATTGAGAGACGCCCAGTTAGCGAATTCTAAACTTCACGATTGCTTATGGTTGTATAAGCGTTTAAAGATTGCGGTCTTAGTGTGTTGAGGGAATGAAGAACGAATCGTGTTGATGGAAGTTTGTATGGAATATACTGATTGCTTTTAACATTCATTAGTTCCAGTTATTACCGATATTTTTGTCATTTAGTTAGGGTTTTTAGATTACGTTGTGATAGAGAACTATTATTTGTGTATTCCTACAGAAACATACGAACTATATAAACTGTTGACACGATGTTGTGCTTTTGTATTATAGAGATAATAATAAAACCATCAAACAATCATTAATTATGTTTTTTATTATATTCATTAAGAATTGAAGATTACCTCCCTGGTGATCTTGATAATATCGTATTTTACAAATGTTGAACAAAAAAAAATGTATGATTATTTTATTCAATACGTTATGAGGGTTGCTTTAAAAAAAATACGAGTTACATATTTCTTTGAAAAAAGCATGATTTTTATCGATACAATAATGTTCTTCTGTTATCGATTTAAGGTTGAGTACTTCGTTGATTACACGAGAGAACTCGCCTACAGCAAACAAGATACGACCGTGTGTAAAGTAATTAATCTGTTTGCTCGTTGCTAGCTACACATAAGGCTTGCGTAAAAAAAAATATGCATTTCAGTTCAGGCGGAGAATTATGTAGGAAGTCATTTTGTCGATCAATAACTTAGTTAATAAAAGATCAAATTTTCATGTACATAAATGTAAGTAACGTTCAAGTATTAATCATTACATACAATTTTTGTATAATTCGATATCTGGGTCACTTACATCTTACAAATGATATATAGATATGTCGGAGATGAAAAGAACACCGGAGCCTTTGGAATTTTGGATAACCCCGCAACATTGTAACCTAGAGTCTACTATAGCTGTAATCAAACAATTGTAGTTATTCAACCCGATTGTAATTATTCGAGAATTGTGATAATGAGCTTGGGCTCGAGGCGACAGTCAGTCGCCGAACGTAGCCGCGGTCACGGGATGAACGTTTTGCCTAACAAGGTATGGAGTAATTCTATAGCTCTCCTTAAAAGAAATATTCGGGGCGACACGAGACAATAAACATTCCAACGGTTTCTGTCCCGTGGCTCGCCACGTGCAGACCCTATTCTTCGAGTAAGATGATTGCCAGATGTCGATGCGTCTCCGCAGGACATGTTCGGCTAGTCCGAGAGCCCGTTATAAATCTTAAGGTTTTGTTAACTAAAGTCCTTCAAACAGACAAACAGTCTTTGTCCCAACTACGGGAAGATAGGGGAGACATATTTTTCAACTAGTGGCGTCTCCCACTAGCAACTTTCCCTCGAGGGCGGCTAACATCCTTTTCTAACCACCGATATGGAGATTGACCAATTAGCAGCAACGCCAATTTCCCTTACTTTCTGAACGAAGGCTTTTCTCGACGAATCCGATGATCTCGTGTCCTTAGACACACCCCATTGTAGTTTTCCTCTGTGGCATCATCGGGACAGGAAAGGCATTCTCGCTCGCGATCTCATCGATCAAGGAGTAACGCCTTCGCGATCAGTGATTATTTTCAGACTTAGACTTTGTGTGAACGTTCGGTTGTCATCCCGTTGGCCGCGGATTCGTTATTGAGCCCGAGAACATCGTCACTAGCGTCGCGAGTGCCGAACCGCCGTGATCAACTGTTAAGACTGTAATAATTCTATCATTGCAATAAACTACGCCTGTGTGTACTGTATCAATGGCTAATTCTCGAGAAGATTCATTTGACGCCCACAACCCCATTCCCAGTGACGATCCGACAGATAATATTTATGAGATACATTGGAGCTATCTTTTAGTTAACGCCATTTTTTCTTGTTTTCTCTGTACTTTTACTATACTTCCAAAAATATCAAAGGATCGATGACTTCAAATTAAACTAGAATTGCTTCGGTATATTGTCAATCAATGGCTATTTGTATTCACATCTATATCAAAGGAAAACCGATTGCAAAATTAATTACCCTTGCAACTCCGCAATCTGAAACTATGTGTGATCGACCTTGAAGATGACAAATCTCAATGTTTGAAGTAGTACAAAAAGATGATAATTTAATTTCGCTATATCAAACTGTACAAAATTTGTATACACATACAGAAAAAAAACGGAGTTCAAACATTAATCAACATGAATTATCGGTTATTATTGCTGAGTAATTATTAGGATTAGAGTTTTGGAGTATCGATCGTATCGAGTTTTAACTATCGGTTTCCGCAATTTATTGTTTTTCTAAATTATGTCTAAATGGTATCAGTTTTTGAATATTTTATAGTTTACACTCCAACATACTGACGTAAGCTATCGAAAATAATTGTAAATTATGCAATATCATTTTTTTTATATTTCATAATCTAAATTTCAATCTATTTTTTGTATTTAACATCCCTTTTTTATTGTTCGTGTTCCGTCTTGTACTTTCTTCAAAAAATCTTAATTTTTTTTTGGATAAAATCTTGTGTGAATTTACAAAAAATACGATTCTTCGTTTAATTTTTTTCCCTTATTGTCTTTACATATTTGGAGTTTAAACGCGTTATAAGTACGTTTTTTTTTTTTTTAACATGATTACGTAGAATTCTTATTCTGAATAAATTATTTGTTTCCGCTTCATAACTGTTTCCAAATTACAGTGCATTTAATCTTGAAATGCACAGTAACATTTTATACTTTTTACGTTCTAAGGAATTTTCAGGATCGGTTAAAAATTAAATTACAGTAATGGTAATACTCAATATTAATGTCAGACGTGGATACTTCACTGTTTTGTATAATAATTTGTTATCTTGGCATCGATCAAGGTATTTAATATACAAAGCGTACAGATTAATAAGAATTTTAATTAATCCTTCTTCTATAGTATTCACCGTTCTTTTCGAGCTCGAACCATTTCAAATAGACTTTCGAATAGATTTCAAAGATTTGTCTGTTCAAATAAAACGCGATCTTTCTTATTTCCCTATCAGTCGTCCCGTTACTGTTCCGTTGTTTCCAACAGATTGCAGATTCGTTTAAAAAACATTTGTAACGAAAAACAAACCTACTCGCAGAAATGTTATTCAATATCGCATTTATAACTTTCATAGACATCCTCCTCTCATTGCTATCATTGTAAACAGATTGAAACTTCGTTTGCAAACACTCGCGATTAAAAAAAAAAAAAAAGAAGAATTAATCTTAAACAATTTTATCTTGTGTTCCATTTATAATTTTCATAATTGTCTTCCCGACGTTGTATCATTTTAAATGGCTTTTTTCTATCCATCTATGTTGCAGCGAGATCAACGGTCCTAATTACTAAATTGCACGATGTGTTCATACAAATTCACTTTTTATGAACGCGATGAAACGAAATGAAACCTAAGTAGAGATTTGTTTTCTCATCAAGTATAACGAGTTTTATACTTTGGATAGATTGCCTCGTTGTGAGAAGGTCTTAATCGTTTATAATTGCGATTAAGTAATTGCAATAAGTCATATTTTTAAGAAACGTTCTTACATGCTGTCACACACTCTAATTAGAAAAGGATCATGAAACATTCGGTTTATGATATTATTTGTTTGTAAATCTTCCTGCTTCCGGAAACTTTTTTAAATATGAAAATATTTATATACAAAATTAAATATTTTTTTCAATATCAACACTTCTTGCGTTTATGTTGTCCTAGTCAGAATTATATTATTTCGTGTATCCTGTTGCTTTTTATATGATAGTCCTCCCGTTGGCCGCGGATTCGTTATCAAGCCTGAGGCCCTCGTCACTAGTGTCACTATCGACAATAAAGGTACCCCACCTGCGACCGGACGATGGAGAACTCCAACACGGAATCGCAATCTCCTGCGAGCCCTGCCCGGGAGGGCGCCTCGAGCTCGCACTCGGAATGTGACTCGAGCTCGGATTCGGATTCAGACTCGACATCAGAAGTGGCATCCGAACACACGTTGTCGACACGGGATCGTAAGAGTATCGTGCGCGCACTAAAGCGGTCGCTAGGGAAGAAGAAGAGGAAGAAGAAGAAGAAGAAGAAAGGACACCGGGCAACCTGGGTATCGCTACCGCGCTTCAACCCCGAAGCCGCGGACGCAGATCCAGCCGCCTGTGCACAGCCGTCGGCCTGCTCATAAGGGACCACCCCCTGAAAAACAGCGCACTGTATTCTGCCCTAAACCGTGCCCTAGAGGGTCCGGCAGCGTATTGGCTTACGCAGATAATGAACGGCGACGAGCTCACCTGGCCAGATTTTAAGGAACAATTCGCCGCGCACTTCGGTGGCCAAGAAGTAGCAGCCGCGTCGCTAATCAAGGTAGCCGAGGAACTACCGCGGGACGGCGAAACACCAGGAGCGTACGGAAATGGTATCATCATCCTCCTGGGCTCGAAGTGGCGAAATTCAACCAGGGAAGAGGTACTCGCCGCCACCGCCCTCCATCTGCTGGGCTCGCGCGATGAACGTTTTAAACGACTAGCGCTCACGAGTGACATCACGTCGGTGAAACAATTCCAAAGAGAAATGAAGCCCTTCCTATACACGGAGTGGCCAACGCCCCCGCCGTGGAGGTCATTAGCGAGCTCCGGAAACAAACGAGGCAGGTCACCCGCCCCCTGGACCAGGTGTGGCCACTGCGGTATTTACGGACATCCGACATTCGAATGCCGCAAGAGGGCGAAGTGGGAACCGAAGAAGGACCCCCGACGCCCGGAGGAAAGCCGATCGGCTGCACCACCAAAAGCGTTGTGCTTTCACTGCCACATGCCGGGACACATCGCGTCTCGCTGTCCATCGCGGCGAGAAGAAGAACATTGCCCCGAGGACGAGCGCCGGGTCGATGCCTGCGTGGTGGAAGCCCCGACGGGTGGACTAAGCCAGCAGGCCATACACGAGGACGTGTAAATGTCAGGATGGCCGAGTCGGAGACGAAAGGACGCCGGGGCCCCTCTGGAACTTCAGGACAACACCCTAACCTTGCAACCTAGAGCCTAATATAGCCATAACGAAACAATCGCAAGTATCCAAACCGATAGCAATCGTACGTCGATCGGAGGATCGTGTGTACTGAGACACTCGACCGGAGTCTTGTTTCGGTGGCGTCGTTGGGATGACGAGCAGTCTTGCTAGAGAACTGATCGGTGAAGGAAGTCGAGTGCCTTACGAGCAGGGAGTGGTGCACGTGTGAGTTAGAGCAAGGGAACCTGTCTTCCCGTTGGTCACGGATTCGTTATCAAGCCTGAGGCCCTCGTCACTAGTGTAACTATCGACAATAAAGGTACCCCACGCGCGACCGGACGATGGAGAACTTCAACGCAGAACCGCTACCTCCCGCGAGCCCTCCCCGGGAGGGCGCCTCGAGCTCGGACTCGGAGATTCAGACTCGACATATATATTATTATATATGTCGGGTTTACATTAGAATTAGGGTTAGGGGCGTGAAACGAAACTGCGTTTGGGATACACGTTGTCGTTATGCAATAGAGAAGACATTGACTAGTGCAAATACGATTATTATAGAACCGGACAAGTAACCGCGGTAGTTAGGTGCTCGAGAAACTAATGACAATGATCCTAGGTTCAATAACGAATCCGCGGTCGGCGGGATGATAGATGAACGTACTCACAAAATCTAAGTCGGACGCGTAATATTCACTGATCGTAAAGAGTTACTCCTTTCATCAATGAGATCGCGAGCGAGAATGTCTTTCCCGTCCCGATGATGCCACAGAGGAAAACTATAATGGGGTGTGTCTAAGGACACGAGATCATCGGATTCATCGAGAAAAGCCTTCGTTCAGAAAGTAAGGGAAATTGGCGTTGCTGCCAATTGGTCAATCTCCATATCGGTGGTTAGAAAAAGGTGCTAGCCGCCCTCGAGGGAAAGTTGCTAGTGGGAGACGCCGCTCGTTGAAAAATATGTCTCCCCTATATTCCCGTAGTTGGGACAAAGACCGTTTGTCTGTTTGAAGGACTTTAGTTGACTAAATCTTCAGATTTATAACGGGCCCTCGAGCTAGCCGAACATGTACTGCGGAGACGCATCGACATCTGGCAATCATCTTACTCGAAGAATAGGGTCTGCGTGTGGTGAGCCACGGGATAGAAACCGTTGTAATGTTTACTGTCGCGTGTCGCCACGAATATTTCTTTTAAGGAGAGCTATAGAATTACTCCATATCTTTGTTAGACAAAGCGTTCATCCCGTGACCGCGGCTACGTTCGGCGACTGACTGTTGCCTCGAGCCCAAGCTCATTATCACAACTCTCGAACAATTACAATCGGATTGGATAACTACAATTGTTCAATTACAGCTATAGTAGACTCTAGGTTACAATGTTGCGGGATTATCCAAAATTCCAAAGGCTCCGGTGTTCTTTCATCTCCGACATATATATTATATATACTATTATATCTATATAATATATGTATTTATATCTATAAATATACGTATAAATATATCTATTTAAAAAAATAAAGTTGACCTTCATATATCGCCAATAATATCGCGTGCGTAAAAAGAAACTAATTACATTTAATTCTTTTTTTACATTTATTTATTTTTTATTATTATTTTTTTCACAACTAATTACATTTAATTATTACATTTACATACATTTAACTATTATTACATACATTTAATTATTCTTTTTTTCATAATTATATCTCGTTTGAAATATTTTTCGACATAATTAATTGTTTCAAAAACACATATTCCAGCCTTCTAAATGATTTATTTTGCGTATTATACGAATTATTCCATCTATAAATAAATTGTTCTCTCTACACACAAACACGCACACAGTCTGTTAATTACACGAGTTAATTGTAACATTTTTCTCGATAAGTTGACAGAGCAAGGAAAATGAGCGACGAACCTACCTACAAACTAATCTACTTCAATGCCCGTGGTCGTGCCGAACATATACGGTACATATTTGCATATACTGGCATCGAGTATACCGACGAGAGGATCCCCGAAGAACTCTGGCCTGAATACAAGGATTGTAGGCGTGAAGAATCGATTTTTACTTTCATCGTTCATCTCTCAGGTATCTACCATTTACTCAAACTTTTCTGTATATAAAACTTTCGTTTCACGTGCAGGCTAAACTTACTTAAAGTAAAATTTCATACGGAATAAAGTCGAACTTTTCATTAAGTTTTGCTTCCGTAATATCGTGTTTATCGAATACCAACTTAATTCACTTACGATTCTCGAATTTTTGTGTTGCAATCTTTATTGTTTTCAATGAATCGAAGCATTTCGAATATTTTGAGAAAACCGTAAATAGGTGACTTAAAATAGGAATACAAAAATACTTCTACGTTTCTCGTTAATTTAAAAACTTTTTAGGACTTGTCGGAAAAAAGGATAAAAAATTGAAATCAGTTCGGAAATGAACAAGAACATAGCTAAAAAGTCGAAAGAACAAAGCAGACATAAAATTCGATCTTCCGTTGCGACATTTCTATCGTAAATAGTATAATAAAAGTTTTACGCAGCATAGTCTTCGATATAATCTTATATGTCGCTTGCAGATAGAGAAACCAAAAATCAACGTAAGTCTGTAAATCAATCCTGTCGGTGTAAAACACAAAATTACGTTCGCAAGAGACATTCGATTTATATTCCTTGCATTTCAATTTTCATTACAAGAACCGTGTACATTTTCTAATATTTTTTCCGTGTCTGGTATTATGCGACGTGAATTTTTTATTCGCAGTTGTAAGTCCACTATCATTGCATAAGGTCTTCCCGCAAAACGATACTGATCGTTCCTCGTACATTCAGTACACCGCATCGGACAGATTCGTTCCTTTCCGTGAGAATTACAAATTTTATACTCGATCTTTTATCCTTGATTTTAAAAACTTTAGGTTCTTCTCAACAGTTAAAAACACGCGATACCCTGTCCATCGTAATCGTAAGAAAAGAAAAAAAGGAGAAAGAAGACATTTCTGTATTTCTTTACTAGGCCATGTTGATTAAAACCGAAATGATTTCGATTCATCTATTCACAAGAACGCAACGGCCTCGGAAGCTGTGTTGTGATTTCCTATCGATCGTTTCCCTCTACACAGTGTTCATATGAGCCATGTTTGTTCTTAGCAATGCCTTATAAAATGCGGCCTGTGCTGGAGATAGACGGGAAACCGGTAGCGCAGAGTAACGCTGTGGCGCGATACTTGGCGAAGAAGTACGATCTAATGGGAAGGAACGAATGGGATGCGATGATATGCGACGTGCTCGTCGATACTCTTGGAGATTTGAAGCAAGGTGAGTAACTGATGAGATGACTTTGCATTTGTCTCACCACAGAGACAGACGTTCAAGAATTCATTGTGAAAAGACGAGTACAAACAAGATACGTATGTCTTTCCGTTAAACGAATGTTACAGTTTGTTTGCAAAAGTCAGTTTTTAGATTATAGAATCGTAGATAGAATTTAGAGGATAGAAACTTTTAGTAGTCACTTTTAGTTTAGTAAAGTCTTATCGACAATAAGCAGACTACGTTATGATACAACGATTCCAACTGAAGATTTCTATCGACATCACGAATTCGATGGCTTCCAAATTTTCTTCTCTGCAATCTCAGACGCTCAACTCGAAAGAATCTTTTAGATCCCCCGACAAACACTCGACTCAGGTTATCTATTATCGTAATCTTCCTACGGGTTTTTTTTAACTGCGTTGCGTTAACGAATAACGGGATAACATCACGTTTCTCTCAACGCCTTTCAACGTTCTACAACTTTTATTCTTTGCAAATCCCTGTCTCTATATGATAAACGCTGGTTATCCGCGGAATTTACGATTTCAATTTCTTTAACGAGATATTTATCATATTACACAATTCCTGTAAATGTATTTGTAATTATATCGCCGAAGAATTGTATTTAATTAAGCTATGAAGTTGTGGAATCGTGAGAAGGCTTATTTTTATAGAACTGTCTAATTTCCATTCGACATTGATTCAGGATACACATTACTCTTTTTTACATAATACTAGTTTTGTCATTTTTAATTAACAAATACCTCCAAAGGTTGAAGTTTCTAAAATTATCCATTAAATTCTGACAATAAAATAAAAATCCAAATTCTTCCTAAAAAGCTAGTGATCTTTAGTTAAGAGTTCGATTTTTCACATTTTTCAAGGTAAATTAAAAAAATTGTTTAATAGAGGAGGTACAAAATAAATGTATACAAACCTTTTTTCAGACGACATGGGCGGACTTCGTGTTTGCAGCGGCCCTTGAAAATTTCGAGTATATGTTTGGGGCATCAGCTTTGGATAAATATCCAGCTCTTCGAGCATTGAAGAAAAGGATTCATAGAATACCGGCTATTTCTGATTGGCTGATTAGGCGCCCATACACAAACAGCTAAAAAGCTAAAAACGTGTGGAAAAAAGATGACTAGTACACCAGTATATATATATGTAGTATCATGGAACAAAGGCCTAAGAGATATCGGGCGAACTATGAACAATGTCGCGAGAGCCGAGGCGCCGTCGGGCCCATCAATGTGTCATCGGTCTTTTCAAGTGCATAGTTTCGTGGAAAAGACCTACGTGACCCTGGCTACGAGCGTCTGCAGAACACGTGTGCGGTGGGCCTAGGAAAAAGGCAATAGAATGCGACAACGGCCAGAGTGTGAGTCGAGAAACAGAGTGTGAGTCGAGGAGCCGAGTGCGAGTTGAGCGAGGACAGAGTTTTGCGAGTGGCGTTGCCGAGAGAGTGTTGATTGCGTTTTGGTAAAAGTCGAGTCGCTATCTAGTTATTTAGTTACGCTGTTTTCTGTACATTTGGTGTGAATAGTTCAGGTCGAACAACAATCGTCTTTTTCTGTCCGATTAACATCTCTACTGTCCATTCTTTGTAAATATACTATATCACGATATTACATATATGTACGCTGGTGTACATAATTTAGTTAACCATTCGATTCTGTCGTAATTTCCTAGCTCTGTTTTGGATAATTGATAGAAAGATTTACGGTTCGGAGTCATTTTGAGAATTTTGGGTAACGCGTCGGTAGATTTTTCCCAATCGTGATATTTTTTATCGAGTTCTATGTTCAAATTTTCGCGTCGTCTGGTCAGAACATGTATTCTAGATAGTGCGTCGGCTGCAGTATTATCTTTTCCTTTCGTGTATTCTATGTCGTATTCGTATTCTTCTAGTTTTAATCGCCATCTCATCAAGCGTGATGAGGGGTCTTTGCAATTCTGTAACCATTTTAGTGCTTGGTGATCGGTTCGGATGAGGAATTTCCGTCCTAACAGATATTGTCGGAGGCGTTTCACGGCCCATACTATTGCTAAAAGTTCTTTTTCTGTAGTGGAATAATTTCGTTCCGGTGGGTTTAGAGTTCGCGAGATATAACAACATGGATGTCCGTCCTGTGATAAGATTGCACCTATACCTTCGTTACTGGCGTCAGTCGTTAATGTGAATGGTTTCGCAAAGTCTGGGAATTTTAGTACGGGTGATGAACAGAGTTTGTCTTTTAATGTCTGGAATGCTTCCTGGGTTTTATCTGTCCAACGAAATGGTGTCTCCTTTTTTGTAAGTTCGGTCAATGGTTTCGCGATCTTAGAAAAGTTTCTGATGAACTTACGGTAATAACCTGCTAGTCCTAAGAACGATTTGATGTCTGTGGGATTACGTGGCTGTTTGAAATTGATAACGGCTTCTAATTTTTTGGGATTTGGCTTTACACCTTCGGCGGTTACTATATGTCCAAGATATTCTAATTCTGGTTTGAGAAATTCGCATTTGTCCGGCTGTATTTTGAGTCCGAGTTCGCGTAGGCGTTGCAATACTATCGCGAGGTTGCTTTTGTGCTCTTCAATCGACTGTCCGAATATTATAATGTCGTCTAAATATACGAAGCAATGTTTATTTATGAGTCCTCTTAGCGCGGTATCCATCATGCGTTGAAATGTTGCAGGTGCATTCTTTAAACCGAATGGCATCCTATTGTAATGATAGTGTCCTTGTGGTGTGGAGAATGCTGTGTACTTTTTAGAGTCTATGTCCATTGGGATTTGGTGGAATCCGGAGGATAAATCGAGGGCTGAGAAGAATTTTGCGTTGCCTAGTTGGGATAGTATGTCGTCTATGTCAGGTAATGGATATGCGTCCTGGTCAGTTAGTTCGTTTATTTTTCTGAAGTCTATTACAATTCGCCATTTCTGTTTCCCTGAGGCGTCTGCCTTTTTTGGTACTACCCAGACTGGTGAATTGTAAGGAGAATCAGATGGTTCTATAATGTTCTTTTGTAGCATTTCGTCCATTTGTCGTTTGATTTCTTCTTTATGGCATTCAGGCGGTCGGTAAGATTTTGTGTTAATGATTTTATTTTCTTTTAACGTTATTGTGTGTTTAGCAAGATTAGTGCATGGTAATAAGTCGGTCTCTAGATTGAATACGTCGAGGTAGAACAGCAATATCTTTTCGATTGGTTCACGGAGGGTTTTCTCTATATGCGAAAGTCTAACTAAATCTTTAAACGTGGAGACTTGATCATACGTATTTGAATTTTCGATAAAATTAGTCATTTTGGCTGGGCACTCACCACCATTGATAAAGCATATCGTTGTCGGTTTTCCTTCCAGGTAGGCTGTTTTTGACACTGCTTGTTTTGGAGGTACGTCGTTTTCCTGTTGCAATAAAAGTATATTATTGTCAAGTTTTAATTGTTGATTCGAGAGTTCAAATTTGAATTTAGATAGGGCTGGCAAACCGAGTATGCCGTCTTCTATAATTGGAAAGTTGTCTTCTACCACAAAAAATTCTAGAGTTTTGCCAAATAGTTTTATCAGAGCGTGTTCGTTGGTTTTAAATTTAGAGTGTCCCATCGAGAATTTCCGTTCTTTTGTTATTCTTGGTCGTAATACGCATCTTCGCTTGAGTATATTAATTCCTGCTCCGCTGTCAATGAGGAATTTATGTCGCTGTCCGTCGGATCGTAAAAGTACTGTGGGTAGTCTTCCTGTTGTGGCGTTAATTCGTAGGTCTGGTCTGTTGGTTCCTCTATTTCTTCCTTGTGTGTCTCGAGATTGTGGACTGCTGGTGGTCTCGGAAATTGGCTGGGTGTTCGAAAATTTTTACATTGACTGGAGACATGTCCGATTTGGTTGCATTTGAAGCATTTTAATTGTGTCCTTTGGGCAGGTGGTATTTGTTCGGTTTGTCGGAAGCTTCTTGGCATTGGATTGGGTGTTGGAGTTGGTTTTTTAGTGATCTGATTAGGATTATTGGTTGTTAGTCGTTGCTGCTCAGGAAGTCGTAATCGTTCTATTGGTTTTAGTCGTCGATTTCGATCTTCCCTGAAGAATCGCTCGATGTCGGTGGCTTTCTTTTCGGCTTCAAGGATATTGTATGGTGGATTGGCGAGTAGTAATTGTCCTATTTCGCCTTTCAGGCCTCGGATAAAATCGATCACGGAGTCTTTTAAAATCCTGTCGTTCATAGCTCGTCTAGTAATTTCGTCACGGTATTCGTTCGTTATACTGTATTGTAACTTATTGAGTGCTCTGCGGAACCTGATGATATAACTTTGCACACTTTCGTCGTGACGCTGTCTCGTTTCGCGTAGCTGGTCATGATGTTCTCTAACAGAGTCTTGGGTGGCTACGTTTCGTCTTAGGGCATCATACAGGTGTCCGTATTCGTATATCGATATATTGCAGATGGCCATTGCGGCTTTACCCGTGATTTTCCCTATTTTGATCATTTTTAATAGTAACGTGGGTTCGCTACACATGGCTCGTAATTCGCGTACTTCGCGTATGAATTCTTCTACTCCGATATTGTCTTCGCCGTTTAATTGCGGAATACATACTATCGCGTCTTTGGCCCGTAAGCTCGGAGAGGCGAATTGCGGTGGACGGTCTTCGTAAGAGGGATGGTTGTCTTCTTCTGTTCGAATTGGAACGCATGGTGGGGAAGTTCTATCTCTCGCGGCAACAGATTCGTCCATAGTAATAAGGGAGCCTAGTTCTGTAGTAGCGTCGCGTCCTATTTTTATTTTAGAGATATTTTTGCCTAATAGTTCTATTTCCGCTGCACGCTTCTTATTTTCACTGTCGGCCGTCCGTTGTGTCTCTTCTACACGTTGCGCAAGAATTTCAATTTGTTTTTGAATTACGTCGAGTATGGCACGAATCGAATTGTCCGTACCTCCGTTTGTAGAAACGGTTTCAATAGTTTCGACTTTGTCTTTTCGTGATGTGGGCATGATTCTAATTGAGCTTATTGAGTCTGAACTACTGTTGCTATTTGGACTCGAAGCGCTTGAGAAACTGGGTTTTCTCACACGGTATCGTGAAAATGAATCCAGATTTTTCAGCTTACCGTAGTAGCTATGACCGTTGAGGAGTCTCAGGGATGTTTCCTCTCTGGTTGGTTTTAGATTCCGAATCTTATTCGTAGGCTTATTCGTAATGGAACGTAATGAAAGTTGCTGCAGGGCCTCGTAGTAGCAAAGATTCGCACTGGGTCCGTTGATCCTTCGATCTTCAATGATACGCGTACGCCGAAATCGTAATTTCGTTTGCACTGAAGTGAATAGATCCTGGCACGGATCGCCAAAAATGTCGTGTAAAATTAAGGTAAAAATAAGGAACTTGTTAATTTCCGAAAAGGAGATTAAGTTCTTTTTATTTTTTACTCAATTTATACAATTTTTTCGGTTCGCGATGATACACTTTCGATACTTGGATTAGTTAAGAATTTTTTTATTAGACTGACTGGATGATTTTGAAGGGAGCATTTATATTCTTCCATTCGTTGGAGTGGGAGAAGGTTTTGTTTATACTTAGTGTAAAATTCGGAGAACGGCTGGAGTGATCGAATGCCACTCAGGCGGCTGAGAACAGATGCTGACCGGACGGTCACACGCGATAAGGCGTTCGGAATTTCGGTTTGTTATATACAGTTGCTCGAATTTCGTCTGTGACAACCGCGACGGGATGGAGCGAGGAGCTGCGAGTCAGCGACGAGGAACTCTTCGAAGCAGCCAGGAGGACGGCGTCCCGCGACGTGGCGCCAGGCCCCGACGGAATACCGGGCCGAGCGTGGGCGAAGTCGATCGTCACCATGGCTCCGCGCCTGCGACACCTGTTCGACAGATGCCTGGAGGAGGGCGCCTACCCCCGGACATGGCGGACGGCCAGGCTGGTGCTGTTGCGGAAGGAGGGCCGCCCGCCGGACTCGCCGTCCGCGTACAGGCCGATATGCCTGCTGGACGAGGTGGGCAAGATGCTGGAGAGGATCGTCGCCGCCCGGCTGGAGGCTCACGTGACCCGGAGGACGCCCGGATGGCACGACAGCCAGTACGGATTCCGCCGCGGCCGCTCGACCGTGGACGCGGTGAAGAGGCTGAGGACCATGGCCGAGGACAAGGTCGCCCGAGAAGGGGTAGCGGTGGCGGTGTCGCTCGACGTCACCAACGCCTTCAATTCCATCCCCTGGGCTAGGATCGTGGAGGCCCTGCGACACTTTGACGTCCCGGCGTACCTGGTGGGGATCGTCCGCGCGTACCTTTCCGACAGATACATCGTCTACGCCGGAAGGGACGGGGAAGAAAGAAGACGGATCGAGCGCGGCGTTCCGCAGGGGTCGGTGTTGGGTCCGATACTCTGGATCACGGCCTACGACTCGGTCCTCCGATGTCCGATGCCCCCCGGGGCTGGAATGGTGTGCTACGCCGACGACACCCTGGTCCTGGCCGGGGGACGATGGTGGCAGGACACGGCGAACCGCACGGAAGACGCCGTGGCGTGCGCGATGGGCGCCATTCGGAGGCTCGGCCTGACGGTGTCGCCGGCCAAGTCCGAGGCGCTGTGGTTCTTCGACCAGCGACGAAGAGGAACGCCTCCCACAGGATCGACGGTGAACATCGGCGGAGAAGAGGTCCCGGTGAGACGCCAGATGAGGTACCTGGGCCTCACGATCGACAGCGGATGGACCTTCGGACCGCACTTCGAGCAACTGGTCCCGAAGGCGACGGCCGCGGCCAACGCCCTGTGCGGCCTCCTACCGAACATCGGCGGAGCAGGATCGAGAGTACGCCGACTCTACGAGGGAGTAGTCCGGTCCCGAGTTCTCTACGGGGCACCCGTCTGGGCCAGAAGCCTGGCGACCAGTCGCCGCAGCCTGACCTTGCTGCGGAGGCTGCAGAGGACGACCGCTATCCGCATCGCGAGAGGCTACAGGACGACATCGTACGCGTCGGCGACCGTGCTAGCGGCGTCCCCGCCGTTCGAGCTGCAAGCCCTGGCGCTCGAACGCGTATACGAACACCAAAGGAGGAACCCGACGCCATCCACCTCTGGCCAGCCGGCCTCGAACATCCGGGAGGAGGCGAAGAAGGAGGTCTGGGAACGATGGCGCTCGCAGCTGATCCAGGAGGACGCCGTGCGGCCGCACCGGGCCGTTCGCGCCGTGCTTCCCAACTGGGAGACGTGGAGGGATCGAGGCGGAGCACCGCTGACCTTCAGGATGACGCAGCTGCTCACCGGCCACGGAGTATTCGGCGAGTACCTGCTAAGGATTCGGCGAGAGGCGACGTCCGTCTGCCACCACTGCGAGGAAGAGGAGGACACGGCGCAGCACACGCTGGAGTTCTGTCCGGCGTGGGCGGAACCACGACGAGTCCTACGGCTCGAAATCGGCGAGAGCTTAGCCCCAGAAGCGGTCGTCGCGGCCATGCTAAGAGGGCGCCAGGAGTACGCCGCTGTCCGCACCTACTGCGAGCAGGTGATGCTGGCGAAGGAGCGGGCGGAAAGGATCAGGGAACGAGCTAGCGACCCTTCCAGGACATCGCAGCGCCCTAGGAATACCGCGCGCCACAGGGGCGCGACGCCACCACCGGCGCCACCACGCCCGCCGTAGCAGCGCGTGGAAACCAGGAAGGGGCTTCAGGGGACGGGGTCCCAGGAGGAAGCAGCAGGAGCGAGGCGCTAGGGGGGCGTGGTCCCCCCCCTAGCGGTCCAAGAAGAGCAGGACGCCTCCCTTCGACGAAAGGAGAGATAGACGCCCGGGGGTAACCGGTAGTAATTCGGGAGAGATCCCGGGTGCATCTCGACTCAGGCGTCAGGACAGGCCACCGTGGAGTTTTAGTCGGTAAGAGTCCGACACTACCTGCTAGCGGGTGTCCATGAGGATTTCTCCACGAAAAAAAAAAAAAAAAAAAAAGGTTGGGGTTAGGTTGGGGAGCACGAGGCGGGCATGGGTTCCCGGGGCATAGGACCATGCCCTGGGAAACCCCGATGGATCTGATGTTCTCTTACAGTCGGGTGGCGGCCGATCGGTGCCCTTGGCACCCGTCGGTTCGCCGATCCGGTGCGGAGAACTTCGGAGAAGTTGGCGGGCCCATGTCTGTCAAGACCACTCACCTCACCTTCTCGCGGGGCTCCCTGTCGCCCTGCACCGGCTTCGACCGGGGCAGGGTGCGAAAGAGTGAGTGGCACCAGGACGGAGACTTCGACGACGACCTTGGCGAAAAACAAACAAAAACATGGAAATGGAGAACAGAAACGACAACGTTTACGGTGCAGGGGAGGGATACCCCAGTACCGGCGCAGTCGTGGGTAGTGAAGTGGGCCCCGCTGCGTCGATATCTCGCGACCACGGCCGTCCGAGGGTGGACCGTCAGGCCCCCGGACGCGTTTATACGACTGGCGACGGAACAGCAGGAGAGAGGAGGAGGATAACCACAGGAGGACATCCAGAGGATGACAGGAGGGAGACCGCGGAGGAGCCTCCGAGGAAGGCGACGAGACGTTCGCCGAGAGCCGCGAACAGGTCCGAGTACGTTTTTCTCGCGCCGACCACGATGGACGACGGTACGACACCGTTGGCGGGGGGATCGCGGGGGCGGGCGAGGTCCGACGACGAGGAGTCGGTCGCCTCGTTCGCCTCGCGCTCGTCGCTGGCTTCGATGGCGTCCAGGTGCAAGAGGAAGAGAACGGGAGCCACGACAACACCGGAGGTGTCGGAAGAGCTGGAGGTGCAGATGAGGACGAGCTCCCCGGCGGAGATCAGCGCGGGTTTGACGATGCACGTGTCGGAGATAATGCACGTCGCGACGACGTCGTCAAACCTGAAGGGGACCTACATCAGATCCCTCAAAAACGCGGCGAGTTATATCACCGCCGCCTGGAACGAGGAGTCCGCGAGGAGGGCGAGGCCAGCGCGAGGCGCCGGCGACGACGTGGACGCGAGGCTGTCCGTGCTGGAGGGGGAGAACGCGGCCCTCCGCCAGGAACTGAGGAGACTGGCCGCCCACGTCAACGAGTGCCCGCGATGCGCCGACGCGGCGCCCGAATACGTCCGCCCGCCGTGGGAAGGCGGAAACGACAGGACGCGGCTGGACGCCCTGGAAAGAGCGGTCCGAGAACTGGGACCCTCCATTCTCCGGACAATCGAGGAACGATTCGGGGACGCACGACGGCAACGCACCCCCGAAGGACGACCCAGCGGGGACCGCCCCGTCGACCCTCCCGCGGCCCAGCCGACGCCGACCCGAAGGGAACGGGACGACGGCGGATGGGAGTTGGTGGAAACAAAGAAGAAGAGGAGGAGAAACAAGAAGACGGCGAACCGGACGAAGGCAGCCGTCGCCGCCGCCGCCGGAGCAGAGGCGGCGAGGAAAGGATCGACCGCGCCACCACCGACGCGGGTACAGCGGCAGCAGCAACCCCAGCCTGGCGGCGCGACGGGCGCACCGAAGGCGAACGCCCCCGCAATGCAGAGAGGACCACCGCGGACACCCAAGGTGGTCACGCCCCCTCGCGCACCGCGAACATCCGCGGTGACCCTGACGTTAAACGAGGGAGCGAGGATGTCGTACGCCGACGTCCTGGAGGCAGCGAGAACGAGGATTCCGCTATCGGAGCTCGGGACGGAGCGCCTGGAGATGAAGAAGGCGATGACGGGCGCCATTATAATACAAGTTCCCGGCGACAAGGACAGGGGAAAGGCGACGCTACTGGCGTCGCGGCTGGCCGAGACCCTGGACCCGACGGCGGTGAGAATCGCCACCCCGACCAGGATGGCGGAGCTACGCGTGACCGGGATAGACATCTCGGTCAAGAAGGAGGAGCTGCGGAGAGCACTGGCCTCGGCGGCGGGATGCGGCAGCGCGGAGGTGCAGGTGGGCGAGATCGGCGCCACCAGAGGCGGCCTCGGGTCGGCATGGATCAAGTGCCCGGCTGCAGGAGCCCGCAAGCTGGCCCAGGCGGAGAAGATAGCCCTGGGCTGGTCAACGGCGAGGATAAGGGCCGTGCCGAAGCGCCCGTTGCAGTGCTTCAGGTGCCTGGAACTGGGGCACGTGCGCGCCACGTGCGTATCCGGCGAAGACCGAGGGCACCTGTGCTACAGGTGCGGCGGGAGCGGACACCGCGCCAGAGGCTGTCCCGCCTCCGCTCCCAAGTGTCCGCTGTGCGAATCGCTCGGGGCACCCGCGAATCACAGGATGGGCGGAGAGGCGTGCAATCCCCCGAAGGTCAAGAGGAGGAGACCGACCCGCCAACCAGCAGCGGTAGCAGCAGCAGCAGCAGCAGCCGCCGCGGTACGGACACCAGGAAGCGCCGCCGAACCACCAACAGCAGCGGCGGATGGCCGGGAGGAGGCCATGGAGGTGACGGCATAGTTCAAGCGCCTGCTGCAATGCAAACTCGGTAGGTCGAGACGAGCGCAAGATCTGCTCGTCCAGACCATCCGGGAGAACGAGGTGGCCCTAGCGGCGGTGGCCGAACCGCACCGTATACCCGACTCGCCCAACTGGATCGGGGACCTGGACGGATCCGCG